>NW_026861371.1:0-15033 GCF_026571515.1 Ruditapes philippinarum | reverse complement strand
ACCGATTTTGCTGTCCCTACCTTCGTCATTTTTCTGTTTTCCCTGTAATGTCCATTTTGAACATATGGATATTATATTTACTTTCTATGTCTTCCCATCTGGTCATGACTCAAAGAATGTTCTTATTTATTATAAGATGCATGTACATGACATGTTTCATTATGACACCATTGAATGAATAAACTTTTAAATTATAATATTGTCAGTGATGCAAAAACTAATATCAGGGGCTAGGAAAAAGTAAAATGTTGTAAAATAAGTGGCCGAGTACCTTTGATAATACCTTCTATATACCTTGTAAATACATTGTGCATGTATATCATTTTTTTATATATTTTTTTATGTCTATCAGTGATTGGAAAAAAAAACAACAATAAAAACAGCAACATTTTCATATACCAGTATATATGAGATTCACTCCGTAGATTTGTTTAACTTCTTTCTTACATATAACATTATCATTGGGTTTCATAATAACAAATGTAAACTGTACAAAAATATATAACAAGGTTATTAGTTTAATAAACAGAATTAAGTTTAGTTTTATTGTGTAGGAAGCTATTATCTTATTTAAACACTCTTGAATTAGTTCCTGCATAGATCTCTAGTTAAGCATTTAGCCATACTGCTAGTAACATGGTTATTGAAGTCTATTAAAGATAGGTTTAATTAGATAATATGACTATATTAAAGGAGCTTCACAGATCAACGTCCAAAGAGCCTAAAAACATAAAATTCTTAAATGAACTGGTGGACTAAAATGTAAACATGTGCAATGTTTACAAAAAAACAACATGAGCCTAAAAGCTAGAATTGGATTTACTTATTTTGAAACTACTAGTATCCTGCGATATGTCCTTTTACAATTTTTACACACAACTGTAAAAACAAATTATAGAATCCTAGTTAATAGACTTACTCTGGAAATAAGAATATTTGGGGTTTTCCCAGCTAATCTGTAGGTTCATGTACAAATTAACTTTTTACAGTTACAGCTTCAAAAAATTAGCAAAACAAGGTTGACTTTTCTATTGTAATGAGTAGTGCACCGTGAAGCTATAACAGTAAAACTTAGTTTGTACCTACAGATTAGCTGGGAAAAACCCACATTTGCCAAGTTCCGGATAATGTCTATTGATTTTTTATCAACATAAAATTGTCAAGTATGTTAGTGCACTATAAATTGAAATAAATTTAGATAACTAAAAATTATCAGACAAGCAAGTGCCCTGTAAATTGTTTTTTAAATCTTTACCAGCAAAGGTGAAGAGGAAGAGAAAAGAAACAGAGTTAAAACCAATATCCCCTACACCAATATGCTTTCTGAGTAGCTTTAAATTATCAATTTATTAATTATCATTTTAATGGAAATAATCCAGGAACATGCTTGTTAAAATAAAGAAAAACACACAGTACTGTAATGGTCTCCATTTAGAAATTCTGTTCATTTTTGTTGGGTTTATTTTGTAAGTTTCAGTACACTTACTATATTTAAGTCATGATGTACATTTCCAATGATGAAAGAAAAAGCTTATATGCAAGGAATAAAATTTTGCAAATTTCACAAACTGAAGATATTTTTCTTTATGAAAATAAAAGTTTTGCGATCATAACACAATACACATTTAACATAACTGAACAATTAACCTCACAAACCATTTCCTAATTGTTCCTTGTGCAAAATTTTGGCTTCATGCAAATAACTGCACTTACAGTAGTTAAATAGTTTAGATGTAAAACAATTGAGATTTGCTAAAGAAATTGAAAATATCCCTGAGCAATGTCAAATGATAGGAATGACTGACTATTCATGTAGATAAAACAAGGTATCTAGACAAGTACTATGCAAGAGCACAGACCTTCCACAAGTTGGCAGGATATTTGTATATTCCTTAAGCGGATAAAAGTTGGTAAAAATAGTATTTCATACTATTTGTAATTAGGAACCTTCAGATTGTGTATTTTAAATGGAGACCATGTTTAGAGACTAATAATGCAACAGAAAAGTTAAACTTTGAACAGCTACTTGCTTCTGTTTTGTTGTTTACCTAGAGAAAAACATTTTGGATAAAATTTTTGTTTACCAAGAAGTAACATATAATATATAAATATAAACTTACAAAAAGCAATAAAAATATATATAGGTTAGTGTAATACTGCTATATCATATCGGTAGTGTGTACTATTGGTATATTGTACAGGTAGAGTGTACTACCAGTATAGTGTATTTGTAGAGTGTACTACTAATATATTGTATAGTAGAAAGTACTACCGGTATATTGTATTGGTAGAGTGTACTACCAGTATAGTGTATAGGTAGAGTGTACTACTGGAATATTGTATTGGTAGAGTGTACAACCAGAATATTGTATAGGTAGAGTGTACTACCGGAATATTATATAGGTAGAGTGTACTACCGGAATATTATATAGGTAGAGTGTACTACCGGAATATTGTATATTTATAGAGTGTATTACTGGTATGATTGGTATATTTATATATTTGTATGTTACAGAGACTGGTCACACTGCACAGATGTGCAGACTCAACTGGCTCTATACTGGTACGTAGCATAGGCCTGCTTTTGTGTGGATTAACAGCTGTATGAAGAGTAATACAAGTTTACTATGTTAATTGTGAACTTACCAGATTTTACAAAGTCTACTACAATCAGTCTAGGTAATGGCATTGTATCCACGGCAATTATAGAACCCAGTATATGCCTCATAAACTTCCTCTGAATAAGCTCAACCTCTTCCTGTAATAATATAAATCTAATTTAAGTGTGAAAATTGAAGGACAGACA
The DNA here is from genome assembly GCF_026571515.1 of Ruditapes philippinarum. Classification (NCBI taxonomy): domain Eukaryota; kingdom Metazoa; phylum Mollusca; class Bivalvia; order Venerida; family Veneridae; genus Ruditapes; species Ruditapes philippinarum. Next base: position 12,227 of record NW_026861371.1, on the reverse strand, counting down.
TAGCTGAAAAATAGAATATGTCTCCCTCTATTTGTAGCAGATATAATTCTCTTTCTTTCTGATAGGTTTTAATTCAAACACACATTATTGTCATAATGATTTCAGAAGACCAGATTATTTCAGGCAGATATTTGCACAAAGGTACAGCCACTGTTTCTTTTTATAGATACATGTAGCTTCTTTAAATGAAAAAAATCACCACGAATATCAAGGTAACACACAGAAATAAAGGGACAAGTAGCTGTTCATAATACAGCAAACTCAACTATTTTCAGTACTGACAGTAAGAAAAGGGGCATAGTTCAGTAAAAAGGTAACTCAGAGTTATGACACCTGTGTACATCATGTAAAATAACCACAGAGAACAAGTGTATGAAGTTTCAACCCATTCCCTTCAGTAGTTTTGGAGATAACCAACTTACATGCAAAAACTTAACCAATGCCTACGCTGGGGTGAGTACAATAGCTCTCCCTATTCTCCGAATAGTCAAGTTATAAAATTGCAAATAACTGACCTGATAGGCCACAGAGGAAGTTTTGGTTTCTTTCTTTGACTCCATCCCTTTCTTGAGTAGATCAACAGCTTCCTGTGTCTTCTTTTTATTCTTCTTTTTACTACCTGACAATTTCTCCTTCTGTAACATGTCTATAACAAGCAAAATAGAAATCTCTTTAGTCATGTTTCAACATTTTTTAAACTGACAGTTATATATGATGTCAGCCCCAGTGTAAATGGTGAGTGTACAGGTAACTTTGCATTTTGCATTTATTGTTTCTATTTCACATGTATAATCAACAACCCATGCAAGGTGATGCGGCTGATTGTCAATTCTGTAAATATTCTTCTGAATGCTTCAGTAACATTCACTTGATAAAAAGAGTAGGGGAGTCTTTTTATATTGTTAGGCAGTTTTCATATTTTATCCTTAACATTTGTTATTGTCAATTACTGGTCAATGGCCATTATTAAATTAATCTTTTTGGAAATACAAAATCTATATAGCTAACTGACGCCAACAGTATTTTTTGAGACAATCTGAAATTAAGACCAGCCCACTATTAAGACCATTTCTCCTTAGAACCACTAGTGGTCTCATTAGTGGGGTTCAACTGTAATGCTGCATGACAAAAATACAGTAGAACATGGCAGACTATCCTTCATAGAAGCGTTGGTTACAAAGACAAAATGGTTACCATATGACCAAAGAACTGTTTCACGTTATTAACTCAGACATAGTAACATATTGTGGAACTAGCATTGTTACATTGCCATTTATTACTTTTCTAAATGGTGAAACAACTAGATATTTTACCTTGGACATATTTGACCATGACATTAATTCCCTCAGGATTTTCATTTTGTAACGAGACCTCGTTAGCATGAGCTCTACGCAGTAACATAGCAACCTGAAAAATTTGTAGAAACATAAATATTTGTATGAGAAAACATTACAAGAGCTGACAGAAGGACAGTGTGCTTGACTATTCTCAGTGCATAACAGAACGTGGATAATGTAGAGTTTTCTAAGTTCAAAAAGGGCCATAATTCTGTCATAATTCATGTAAGAGTTATATGCATTGGACAGTGACCTCCTACTATGCTCTCACATATGTGTAAAGTTTCTGTAAAGTTTCATTCCATTCAGTAGTTTTGGAGTTACCAACCTGCACACAAAGACTCAAAATGTGATGGCAACACCAGGGTGAGTACAAAAGTCCACCTTATTTTCTGAATAGTTGAGCTAAAAAAAATTATACAAATGTCTCAAATAATCAATCTATTAAATAATGGAAAACAATTTCTTTTCTTGCAAGGTTTTTTGATTCATTAGAAAATTTCAGTACCATGGTAACTTTATAATTTGGCCTACCTAATGAAAACACCAAAGAATGTGTCACAAACATGTAAAAGTATAAAAACATGACAGACAGTGACTTTATTTTGTTTTTATACTTCTGCCTTTTAAAATACTGCCACAGGAACACACAATAATCATGGTAAAGTCATGGACATACCTCAGTTTGTTTCCAGCCAGATTTTGTTCCTACTGCTACAGCAACCAGTGGCAGCTCAATATTTATAATTCCAAACCGTAATTCCATCATACAGTTGACCGATTCTGCGTACTGAAAAACAACAAGATTAAAATGAAAGTTAAATGATAAGGTCTGAAAAAGGGTAAAAGGCTCATATTGAAGTTGTTTCATATACAAATGTAATCTGCTTTTAACTGCAAATTAATACCCCAAAAAAGGTCTACACAATGTATCATCGCTGGACATGATAATTTGGCTAAAATGAACAAATAAAGTAAAGGTATGATCAATAATAGAAGAAATTTGAACAATCTAAATTACTGCAGTGGAAAGCAAAAAATAATTAGTCTATTTATTAACCTGCTGGAACTGAAAGTGATGAGTTTTTACTTTCCGTACAGAGTCAGGTTAACTTGAATAATTCATCTTTGATTTTCGTGTTGTTGTTTTTTTTTAGTAAAAGTCAATTCACTAATTCAAGATCATACAAAATCTTATTTCATCTGCTGTACAATTATTTGTATTAGGTTAATTAGTTTTTACTCTTTGGCACAAACAGACAAACCACAAATTTAAGAATACACAAAAACATCATTTTTTACAAAACCATGAAAACCTCATGCCCATGAATTAAAATGATTTAACAATAGGCAGGCTCTTTACTGTTAGTAGTTGACAATCGTGAAATTATTACCTACATATGCTCAGAAAGATAATGGACAGTTCTATAATGCAAGTCTGACAAATCTATTACAGAAGTTTAGTAGATTAAAGCTGCATGCCTCCAGATGAGACAAAATATTTCAAGAAAATCATTACTGAGAAAAATATACTAAAATTTTAAGAAAGGTAAAAACATTCAAGATCCAAGTTATATTCTACATGTTATGTGCAGTTTAAGACTTATTTTGAAGTATTTTATTACCATATTTCTACTGCATTACTAACACATTAAGGGCTGTTTTTGCATATGTTGACCACTTTTTGGTAATTTTCTTAGATTTTAAGTGCTGATTGCAATATGTAAATTACTTTATTTGTTCACCTCACAATATTTTACTTTTGAATATATTTCCAAAATTTTCATGAAAATTAATTTCAATCTGGAGGCATGCTGCTTTAAAGGTGAAATAAACAAAGAAACTATGTACCTCATCAGAGATGAATGCTAACATCATTTTACTGTTTCTAATACCAGCAGCCATGTCTGCAAATATTCCTTTCTGAAATTATAAATATCATTTTGGTGTGTAAAATATCACTAAAAACTGGATTTTGGTCTATAAAAAAAGCACTACATTTCTAAATTTTTTTTATAATTTTTGTCTATGAAATATCACTAAAACTTATTCTTTTATAATTTTGGTCTATAGAATATCACTTAAAACTATTTTTTATATAATTTTGGTCTATTATCTTTTATACACATTCAGCAGAACAAGTATTTTACACAAATTCAATAGAACAAGACAATTAATTAAAGCAGAAAACATCTACATGTATAATTACAGTAGGACAAGACAACTTATACATGTACAAATAATTAAGGACGGTAAGGGCTGAAAAAATGAAAATACCTTATCTTTCCCAACATTTTCTACATCAATCCAGCAGTTTATGCCTTGTTTTTGTAATACAGCTTTCAACTGACGTGGATCACCCCAACCTAGTGAGTCCGGATTTATACGTCCAGATTTCTCAGCAGCATTCTTTGAGTTACTCCAACAATAACTTACAAATACATCCGGTAATAATGCGTCCTCCTAGATGTATACAAACAACTGAATGAATTTCTTTAATGTTTGAATAGACTCAAATGAGGTTTTTTGAGATGACAGGATTTGAAAAATATTTTTTTAGACTTTTTTCAATGTAGAACTAAAACAATCACTTGTAGGCAAAATTTCAGATTAATTGCTCTGTTTGCTTGTTTGTTGTTTTTTTTCTTCTTTCCATTACCATGGCAACCAGAGTTCTGCATGGAATTCAATTATTTGCACAATTTTCAAAGGTGACCACCCAAGAAACATTCCTGAAAATGTTTGAATGAAATTGGCTTATCGATTTGTGAGGAGATGTTGTTTAAAGTAAAAGTTTACAGACAAATTGAGATCATGAAAACTCACCATGTCAATTTGTGACAGGTGAGCTATTTAAGAAAAAGACAACAAATAATGCTGACCACATTGTTTATGGTATATTTATAATATATATTTGTAAAAACATTTACCTGTGAAAGCAGTAATATTTTTTCTGTCAGCCATTCTTTGAATTCCGCTCTCCTTCCACCCTCAACCTCGTACCTTGCTTTGGTCTTTGCCATTAACTTACGCTGAAAAAATGTAGTAATATACATGTACATGTATTATATAAAGCTGTGAAAGTAGTTCATAGACAACACTTGTAGTCTTACATTAAATGAGGCTAAAAAAGTAGTCCATTACAACACTTAATTTATAAATTGAACCTGAAAAAAAAGGAGTCAAATCAACTCAACTCATTTATTTTGTGATCTGGGCCACTGGACCTTGACACAAATGTACAATACAAAAAATAATATCCATCATTTGTAGAAATGCATTAACTGAAGCTGATAAAAGTAGTCCATATGTATGGACAGCTTGACAGCAGGACACATGATGGCCCAACAAGGGTAAATTTTATATGACCCCTCCCTGCACTCCACCTAAACGGAGGGAACATAAAAATATGTATCACCAAACAAGTCAGTTTTGGTTCCACAAAACACTTACACAAACAACATTCTGATACTTAGAGAAGAATCAACAGAATCAAAGTAACAAATATTTACATATACAATGTATTTATAAGTGCTTAAGATATAGGCTAGTGTTTCTGATGAAAACTTTTAAATTGCTTGCGATACACGTTCATGAATCATCTGAACTTTGCCATAGCACTGAGAGTCCATGGGTTTGGACCTGTATTGATGATGTCCTATTTCATCACCTGAAACAACTACTGGTTAAAGATCTTTGTAGATATCAGTTTTAAGAACTTAATTCAAGCTTAAATGTTGAAACGAAACTAAACAACTCCATACCTCTTGTTTGCCAATTTTCATGCCAAGATCTTTGTTTTCCCATTCCATACTTTCACCGAGTACAATAGTGATGACATCTTTGTTCATGGTATCTTTAGCGTACAGAAATAGATCACGACATTTAGCATCTCGTTCAAACTCGTCCGACACTAGAGCAATCAGAACTTTACAGTTTTTGATCGCAGCTGTCATATCGACTGCACTGACGTTGTTCATATCTTCAGAAAACCAGCTGTCACAAGATATACATTTATATATTTAAGTGACACTCATTGTATTGTATCAATCCTTAACTTAGTTCCCCTTCTAAAAAATGCCTCTCCTAATCTTTAACAGCATAGAACTTTATGTCACACAAATCCACACATAACAAATGTAACTATAAAACATGAAATACTGCTATAATGAAGCATTATCTATGAGTTTTTGTAATGGAGCAGACCAGCAATAGACATCATTTTTTTAACAGCACCATTATAACACTGCATATTTAGAGGTTACATTTAGCACCTTTGTAGGACAAAGTGCATATTTCCAATCACATTTATTGTAAACAATATTGTAAGTGACAAATAAGTCTGAACCAATGATGTTGATGATTTCTTTTTCTTCAAATTTTATGAAATTACATCATTTAATATACATACCAAGTATAGCCCCATTTTATAATATCTTCATAGATTAGTTTAGGAGGCAGTTTGTCGGTCTCGTCTGGACCAGGTACATCTGCCATACTATACAATATAGCTGTATCAACAACCAGATCGTTGTTTAACTCTTGTAGGGCTACTATACTCTGCTGTAACTGGATGTCAAAATCAGCAACTTCCTTAGTATCAGCTGGTAGTTTCTCTATAATATAAACAACATATTGTCAGATACCGTAAAATCTGAAATATTTGTGAATGGTTTAATTTCACTAATTTAGCAAACTGAAGATTTTTCAGGAAAGACATTAACACATACCATTAACACATTATCAGTAGCATATAAGGTTAACAGAACTAAAATAATAATTTTTAATTACATAAACTGGCCATTTAGTCCAAAATGTTGATTTTGCAAAATTAAGTATTTGCAAAATTATCTGACTTTACAGACAGACAGAACATGTTCTTTGAACTATTTTCTCAGCCCTGATAGTAAAACAAGAGCCATGCTGGAATTATCACTGTTTGTAAATGGGAATAATTATGTAAAACTCTATATGCTAGAGCAATTGGTCTTTGATTATGATCTAAAAGAAATGTGTCAGGTGTCAATAGAATACTTTAAATAATGTTCAATAAATTACACATACGAAGTTGCATGCTGTAACAGTATTTGATTTACATACTAAGTACAGACCTTCCCATGATGCTTTAGTTATAATGTTAACTGCGCATGCTTAGTAAATATACGTAGTCTGCTCTATGTATTAGGTGTATGTATTAGCTCTGTATGAATGAGTTGTGACTAGCTTAATAAAATATATAAACGCACGTTTGTGTTCATACCTGCACCAAGAAACATGGTGTCAGAAGTATAAGACTGCTCATATACGCAAAAAGGACTATAAATGCGACCATTTTCTTAAAGCATAATTCGTGTAGTGGTGGATTTATTAATCTTTTAATTTACGTGCAAAAAGTTTAATATTTGGACATATCAGCACAATTATGAGTGCCGATGAACAGGCCGAACCGCCATCACCCGCTGCACACCCATCGAATGCTTGTGCCGTCGTTGATTCCATTTCCCGCAGAAATTGGAATTTAGACGGAAATGTATCAACAAACTGGAAAAAATTCAGACGTGGCTGGATTAATTATGAGAAGGCGTCTGGACTTAATTTGAACCAAAGGATCTAAGAGCAGCAACATTTTTAACATGCATAGGGTCTGAAGCAATGGATATATTCGACGGGTTTGACTTTGCAAATGAAACAGACAAGGATGATATCGACATTGTCATCGATAAATTCGAAACGTTCTGTGTTGGCAAAACCAGCGTGACATTTCGAACGTTAAGTCTTTCACACGTGCGTGCAGGTGAGACAGAAACATTCGATACTTTCTCAGTAAAGTACGGAAATTTGCAAGAACATGCAGCTATGGTGACTTAGAGAATGAATTAATAACCGATAGGCTAGTACTGGGAATTCGAGATAATGGGTTACGAAACGATTACTACAGGATGGTTGATAAATTGACCCTAGATAAATGCATAGATATGTGCAGAGCAGCAGAAGCATCATCCTCAAAAGTAAAGTCGTTGTCTAAACATGCATCTCCAGACGAAGAAGTGCAAGTCGTAAAGCCAAAACGCAAACAACTGCTTGCCAAAAATGATCAAATGTAGTAAGAAAAAGTGCAAATATTGTGGAAAAAATTGTGCTAAAGGAAAGTGTCCCGGCTTTTGGACAAAAATGCAGGTCTTGTGGCAAAATTTAATCATTTTTGCTTCGGAATGCAAATCGCGTAAACATCACAAAGTGAAGTCAGAAAAACCCACGTGAGACATTTAAATTTGAGCTCATCGTCAGGAAGTGAAGAGGACGTTTTTGATGTTGAATCAAAATCAAAAGGTGCAGACGAAAATTTTCGCAAACATGTTATTAACTAATCAAAACAAAACTGTGAGAATTTCAATTAGACAGCGGAGCTACGGCAAATATTTACCTAGGTTGTACGTGCCAGACGAGATAATGGAGAAAACTAACATTACGTTATCAATGTATGATAAATCAAAAATGAAAGCTTTCGTGGTTACGTGCAAATTAGTTTTGAAAAATCCCAGACAAGAAAACGATACGAGGTGCGGTTTATCGTAATTGAAAATGATACGGCTGTTCCGTTATTAGGATCTGAGGCAATTCAGAAAATGGATTTAATTAAGATACAATATCATAACATTTGTCCCGTCAGTGTTGATAAGAACTCTAAATTAACTATGGAAGAAATTGAAACAAAATATTCGTCGGTATTTGAGGGCGAAGGACGATTTCGGGGAAAACTACACTTGGAATTTGATGATACAGTGAAACCTGTGAAAATGCCACTCAGAAGGGTTTCCGATTGCATGAAAGAAAAACTTAAAAAAGAACTAATAAAACTTGAGAACAAGGGCAAAATAGCAAAAGTTAACACTCAACAGACTGGATATCAAGTTTAGTAATTGTGAAGAAAAGATCAAATGCGCTTAGAATATGTATAGATCCAAAAATTTTGAAACACTGCTTTGAAAAGAAGACATTTTCTGCTACCAGTGGTTGAAGATGTATTGTCTGAACTGAATTCTGCAAAAAGGTATTTTCAAAATGCGATGTTAATAAATGCTTTTCATCATGTTTGAGCTACGATATGAACAGTCAAGCTATTTTGACAAACATTTGAAACGCATTTGGACGATATCGTTGGCTTGTTATGCCATTTGGTATTTTCACCAGAACCAGAGTACTTTCAACAATACCTGGAAAGGAAATTTGGAAGGGTTACCTGGTATAAAAGCTATCGCAGACGACATAATCATTTATGGAAAAGGGTAAAACTTACGAAGAAGCATGCGCGATCATGACAACAACGTAGTAAAACTACTAGAAAGATGCCAAGAGAGAAATATTAAGCTAAATAAAGAAAAATTTCAATTGCCAAAAACCGAAATGTCGTTTTGTAGGACATTTGCTGACAGACACAGGGGTGAAAACCTGACCGTCTAAAGTAGATGCAATTATGAACATGCCAAGACCCACAGACAAGAAAGCTGTACAACGTTTTTTAGGCCTCGTTAACTACTTAACGAAGTTCTGGATAAGCTAGTGAACTATGTGAGCCGTTAAGACAATTGACGCATAAAGATGCAGTATTTTAAGTGGACAGAAGTCCATGATGAAGCGTTTTTGACACGCTAAAAACAGGCAGTGTGCGATGCTCCTGTACTACGATATTTTGACCCCAGAGTCTGAAGTTACTCTTCAAACGGATTCCTCAGAAGCGTCTTGGTTGTGTACTCCTACAGAAAGGTCAGCCTGTAGCATATGCAAGCCTTAGTTTAACAAATGGCAGAAGGAATTATGCAACGATTGAAAAGGAACTATTAAGTATCCTGTAAGGAATGACCAAATTTCATCAATTTACATATGGAAGAAAAGTTATTGTTGAAAATGACCATAAAGCATTGGAAGATTATTAGCAAGAAAAGTTTGTACAAGGCACCAAAACGATTACAAAGAATGTTTCTAAAATTAGGAAATATGACTATGAGATTCGTTATAAGAAAGGCAAACATATGTATATTGCGGATACACTATCAAGAGCATATCTGACCAAAGATAAAGCTACATCACTAGAAGAAGTATTACTTTCAGATTACGAGAAAGAAATCGAATCCACTAATATGTCAGATTATCTAGCGGTGTTCATCTCAAAGACAAGCACGATTAAACAGGCACTGCTGAAGATTCGACTCTTCAGAAATTAATCGGATGCATAAAAAATGGTTGGGACGGTGTCCATCCTAACGAGGTTTCTCCATATTTGCAGTGAGAGATGAAATTATCAGAGGATAATGGTATCATTTTTCGCGGAGAATAGATGTGTCATACCTAAAAAGTATGCGGTCAGAAATTCTAGGTCAAAATTCATTCCTATTGGAGTTGAAGGATGTTTGAAAAGAGAAGATCATGTGTGTACTGCCAAATATGACATCGAAATAAACGAAAAATTTACATCGACCTAAATTAGTGTAAACACACTTGCCAATCTTTAGAAAGAAAACAAAACCAAGAACATTGATCAATCAATGAGGGACAGGGTATACGGACATAGGCCATGGGGTTAAAGTTTGGAACTGATGTCTTTATGTTTACGGAAAAGATTATTTGGGTCATGTTGACTATTTTAGTTAATTTCTTTTGAAATTGACAGGCTATACGAATCGAACTCGAAAGAAATTCAAATTCGGCAAACTGAAACAACATTTTGCTAGACATGGAATTTCACAGAATTTCTTGTCTCCGATCAAGGCAAGGCGTATTTAAGCTGAGAAATCAAATCGTTTTGAAAGAAAATGGGACTTTAATTCATATTATTTTCATTTCAGCTAGATATCCGCAGTTCCACGGAAAGGCCGAAAACCAGTAAAACGGCAAAACGATCATTGAAAAAGGCTAAGCATTCTCTAACGGATCCAATGCTTAGCGATATTGAACTTCCGGAACCACACCCCAGCAATCAACAAATTTAAGTCCAGCTCAGAACTTAATGAACAGGGAAAACTAGAACATTGCTTCCGGAAAGATTCTTTTGAATTTTTTAAACGGTATCCATTAATATTAAAGAAATCTTGACAAAGTAAGGCAAAGGCCCAAAAGCGTTTTAAACGAAGAAATGCGGGTGTTAGGTTTCGTTTAGAAGGGGAAACTGTGAGAATTACAGCCCAGGAACGAACAAAACTGGGGGAAAAGGGCATTGTTGTAAGAAAGCAAAACACGTTCTTATGATATTAAGAAAAGGAGGATGGAAGGTGATAAATGCGAAATCGACGTCAGCTTTCGCAAAACTTAACGAAACATTTTCAGGAAAAGGAAAGGAGAAACTGTTCGATTTACCTAAGAAATGTAGTAGTAATGAAGTTACCTCCTGTTGAACCTTCCCGGTTAAAATTCAACTGGTGGACAATCCGAAATTAAAACCAGATCAGTCGAGTTATTCGTATGCCAGTGAAATACAAGGACTATTGTTACATAATATACAAACTGTAGCAATTGTGAGACTGTGTATAAATGTACTTTATTAACAGTAACAGCTTATTTTTCCGACAGTTGTGATTTTGAGGTCATGATTTGTTATTTTTTTAAGTATTTCTTAGTTATCATTTTTTAATGATTTAGTATTCTGAACTGAATAAGATTGGAAATATCTTCTTTTTTGTAAAAGAGAAAAGATGTAACAGTAATTTGATTTACATACTAAAGTACAGCCTTCCCATTGATGCTTAAGTTATAATGTTAACTGCGCATGCTTAGTAAATATACGTAGTCTGCTCTATGTTATTAGGGTTATGTATTAGCTCTGTATGAATGAGTTGTGACTAGCTTAATAAAATATATAAACGCACGTTTGTGTTCATACCTGCACCAAGAAACAATGCAAAACCATAAACATGAATGGCAAAAATTATTACATGTATTCAAAAACATGATAAGCTCATTTAAGCTAACATTAAGACATAACGTAAATGTTGTCTTTAAAAATGTACTTTACTAAAGATTTACAAGTCGTTCATTGAAATCCAGTGGAATTCAATCTGGATTTAAAATGAAGTTTTAAAAGCATTAAAATTTACCTTGAAGTTGTGCCATTGAAATCCAGTGGAAGTATTTATAGCACTGTATGAAGGGCGCCTTCATATCAATAGCTCTCTGTATCAGTTTAGCATTCAATAAGTCAGGTTCCAATGCTCCCTGTAAACAGATTGATAATTCTGATGTACTTGACTTCATTAAAAATAAAATTTTCTGTCATATCTACATTTTTTTAAAGATTTTTTGCAACACTAACACAGATTTATAATAATTTTTAATCCTAATGAAAGACCATTTTCTCAAAAAATGCTATCTTACCAGTCAAAACTTAAAATCAGCCAAGAAGATGTTGAAATTCTGACTGGTCTACAATCTGGAAACATATCCCCTCGGGTCTGACTTACCTATAGAAACAGGTTTTATTTTTTGTTGAAATTGTATTCATTCTTTTTAGGTTTGATTTTCTGATGTCAGACACAGAAGAGGTCATATGGTGACTTTCAACCTTAACAATATTTCAGTTACAAGGATTTATGGCAGGAATACTACACAATTGCTTTTTGTCATATTGAGTATTAATTCATACTTTTTTTTGCAGTCATGCACAAAGTAACATGTACATAATTTAAATGTAATGATTAACCGATGAAAATGGTTGTTACAATCAAGCAGTAATATAAAGTATACACCAGTATACTAGAACTTCGACAGATCACGTAAATTTTTTATTCAAATGAAGTGGTACAATATACAATACCTCTTTCGTGACACAGTCTGGACATGGTAAGAACATATCGTAGGATTACTCCATTAAATGATTCCTCTATGATGCTCTCAAATATT
>NW_026861370.1:0-34799 GCF_026571515.1 Ruditapes philippinarum | reverse complement strand
TTAACAACAATAATGAATTTAGATTCTTTGAAATACGTATAGCCTGAAAAGTACAGTACAAAATGTAAAAAAAACATGATTAAGGTTGCAAAATGTAAACAAAATAGTATTTTAGTTTCAAATCAAAATTCTAAATCATTTTAACTGCACTGATTGCCAGCATGTAAAAGAGGCAAAAGTTGACTCTTTTATCATTATATTCAATCTATGAGCAACGTTTTAGATATAAACTCTAACCAGGTATCAGAAACAAAATGTTTTTGAATCATAGAATAATGAGGATTTTTAGTCTAAAAGGAACTCCACTGAGGTCCAAACGCCTAACAAATAAAAGTTGAATATCTTTCACAGATCAGCTTGGGCTCTTTATGTAGATAGATAAGCCAACGATAAAAAAGAAAGCTATAAAGACATTTTAATTTGCTATTTATAGTCTGTTTTTGGGGAAAATTGTTACAATTAAAACATCATTTCTGGAAAACGAGGTGTGTAAATGATCTGAAAGTTTGCACTCAAGTTTTTAGTCTAGACCTTTATAAAGTGGAATATAAATTTAGCAAAAAACATTTAAAATCGGTCGTGTCAAAAATTCTCATTAAAGTCCTTTTAATGGGCCTCTACGACAACGTTTATGATACAAAAATGTATAATTATGATTTTTGTTGTGATAACAATTACGTTATTATTTTTTGTGTAATTTATTTGCAGATTCCTATAGGCTACTTCGTTGACTTGAGAGTCCTCTACCAGCAGATGGATCTCGTTTGTAAAGGTGTTAAATAATTCAAAACCAAAAACAAAGAGTATCGTGCACAGAAGTTTACTTACAATTAGACAAAATGACATACATTTGTAAGATGTTTAAATAAAAATATAGCACAAAGGAATTATGTTGATTTTATTTTATATTTTATTTAAACGCATCAAAGAATTTTAATGATGACGAATTTACATGATATATACTTCTATATCCTGCTTGTGTAAATCTTGTGTATATTCATAAGTTTAGCACGGAGGAAGGTAGTCTAGTACTGGTGTAACTCTCAAGGAACGATGGTTAGGAAACTACCCGCCTATATGACTGAAATACTGTTGGAAAAAGGCGTAAAATGAAACAAACAAACAAACAAAAAATCCATAAGTAGTATGAACAGATACATTTAATGTATACATTTTTATACCTTGCAAAATAGCAACACGTATTTTTGATAGAAGCAAAATGAATCAATATAGTGTACTTGATGTCCATAAACGTTGTTTTTTAGCCCAACCACATAAATACAGTAACAGTGTTTATCTTAGCTCTGATGAACAGCAAAACTTTAATCATCATCTGTCGAAAAAGCTAGATGCATATACACAAGCCCATTCACAGAAACACAGTTGTTAAAATGTATATATTGATCGAAATGATAAAATAGACGTTGGAAAATTTATAATAATAATATATATTAAGAGGACTTTTTTTCGTTTCAGTGAAATATGGAATATATTTTCACGAACCATGATAAAATGCCACATATTTTTACGAGCCGGGACCGCCTTGCTTGCTACGCAGCTGCAATCGTGCAGCGCGCAGTAATATTATTATTACTTGTTTTGCACTCAATATTTGGAGCTACATTATGACGTCACGTAAACAACTCTTTTAAATGTCTGTACAGCGTTAATGACTGAATTAAAGATATTGGTGTTCGGATTTCTTAGTTAGACCATTTTCTTTCATTCTAGATAGTTCTCAAAACAAAATTAAACAAAAAGTTGTTTTGTAAATTTATCAGATTTTCCAAACAAAATGGCGAAAGAAGTTCCTTAAAATAAATGTGAGTTTTAACTCCGTCCACTTTCATATTTATATTTCATATTTATTTAAAAACAATAAATATATTTGACTGATATAGCACCATATTTCATGAGTAAAATTAAATAAATATATATGCATGTGTATTATTATTATAAATTTCCCAACGTCTATTTCATGTGTGTGTATGTGTGTGTTTGTGAAAATGTTTATGACTAAGAAATCCACAGGAGGATATTAGAACGTAGATAGAATACCACCAAATTGGTCATACAGTGCCAAATTATATTTACCAAAGTACTTTCGGCGTATTATGCCTTCATCAGGAGTGTATTACATGTATAATATGCACACAATAGAGCACACAATCTCGATAGTATCGAAAATTGAACAAAAACAAAGACCGTTATTGAATGGTCAATTTTGTTATACTTTACAAAGAATAATATGCCCCGCGGACAAAGAGGTAATTTTGGGGAAATTTCAACTTTTTAACAAAAATTAAAACTGCATGATTGAAGGCCTTATGTATATATTTACTTAAAGTACAATGTCGGAAATTGCAATTTTTATCAAGTAGGATATTTTATAAACTAGAAATTAAATATAAATGACAATAGATGTAAAGCTCCCAGGCACCGGAAAGAGTGCCCACCCCGGCACCGCCTGATTATTCAAGGAAGGTTTAAAGCAATTTGTCATATATGGGTGAGATAATTTTTGTGAAAGTTGGTTTCCTTTATTGATTTCTAATGGCACTAGCGTGTTAAAATAGAGATATAAGAGCGTATTAAGTCAACGAATCCAGTATGTGTAAGTAAGAATAAAGTTTTGCGATCTTTAATTATAAGAAGCAACAAATCATACATTGTTTGCATTTTCACAGTCATTTAAATGGTTTTGGATAGAACATGTATTTCTGTATCCTATTTGAAAATTAAAATACCACTTAAATTTTACTAGGATAAAATATATATAATTATTGTAGACACATGGACAACGTTTTGACATGTTATTCGCATATCTTATTATTTTAATAAAATGAATTGCTGGTAAAACTGAACAGTATTTGAAATATGAAGAAGCATGTTTCATCCTCATGAGATAGATTATTCAGATTTGACAGATAATTACGTTAGGAATTGACATCATTGTCAAACAACGTCATTTAAAGATTGACAGATTAATTATATTGTATCAAGCCTGAAAATAAGAATGAAATGTTGCTTTTATGAGAAAAATACGTGAAACAGCTTCATGCATTCACTTAATTACTCATGTTTTTCCAAAACATGTTTAATTATATGGACCATTAGACGATGTATTAACAGTGTTAATGTCATATTGTTTATTATGTTTACTAAATATTAAGTGAGATTTGTTTTGAAATAAACTATAGTCACTGTTAGTACGTATGTATTTATGGACTTTGATTAAATATTTCATATTAATTTTAAAAATCTTCTATAAATCAACTCTCTGTTTTATGAAAACATAATCTGGATATTTGATGAATAAACGTTATATTTATTTAAGCTTTACATATTTGATACGTATATTATGTGAACTGCAAAATGAAGACAGAAGACACAACTGTGGTAACTTTAAGCTTCCGCACTGTCTTCATATTAACAGCATAGCTTAAATATATCAATCACTTAAATATGCCGTAACTTTGTGCACGAATCACACTGGCAGTAGAAAAAATTATTACAAAAACTCAAGGACATCTTCAGAGTTATCAGATTAACTCTAGGACATTTGAAAAATCGGGCATATATTTTAGCCGGGACTTTATGATTGCAATTTTTCAACATTATAAGGAACAAGGGAAAATGTCACAAAGGAACAGGTCAATATGAACGAATAAGCAAATAATATGGAAGTTTTACTCAAAACTACCAGATTTTAAACAAGAGGCAATGAAAAATGAACTATAAAGTTTTTTCTGACACATAAGTCAATACGTTATGCAAGCTTAATCATCAAAATCTTGAAACAAAGTCATCCCTCGGAAGCATTAATCACAACAAAATTACATGAGAATTGCAGACTCGGTTTGATTGACTCTGTAAACAGTTTAAATTGGCACCTCAGATTCTCTTTTTTAAGATGAAAAAGAAACATTTTTGACAAATGTACAAAAGTTTTCCGGCGAAGTCCGTAACGTTTTCCAGGAGCTTCAGGACAGTTATCAGAAGAACTCCTGACAAATTATCATAAAAATGCATCTTCAGGTAACAGTTCCTGTCCAGTGATTTATGAAACAAAACTCACATTTACGAATTAAATCGCAAAATTCATTCTTTTTTTGATGTATTTATTTTAAAAACTGTCAGGCAGTCATGTAGTCAGCATCATAGCAATATGTTGTAACATACGCGTTCGTCACAAGCTAACCGATAATTATATGAATTTCATACCTTGTTATGGCATAGTCGTGTCGTCACAAATATGGTATTAATTAAAGGTTAATATTTTAAATTAGCGAATCGAAAAGCCGGAATATTATTCATAACACATCAGCATGTTAACAAAGTAAAGTTCATTTTAGATGCCTGTATATTTATGATTGTAAATGCCCTTCGCTATATTGAAGATATTATCTAAGTGGTTATCTACATAATAGAAAGCAATGTACGTCGATGTACGTGAATTGTGGTTCGCGGTTACGCCTGAAAATGTGATTTTTTTCTTATATAGTACAGAATTATAACACAGGTTTAACGCCAATGATAATCAGATATTGACAAACTTTCAACAGTTTGATTGCATATTGTCACTTAGTACAATTTGACAATTGTTTCCTGAAATAAAATTATTATTTGTGAATATGCTGCCCACGTCTGATCTTGTTAGAAAATAAGAACAACAAACTTCCTTTGCAAATAAACTGAATATAAAAATAATAGAAAACAATCAAGAGAAGAAGTGTCTGTATAATTTATGCCGGTACGGCTTGAAAGTCTCCATATGTTCTTTATTGTGTCGGCGTTATGTGGACCCCAACCAAAACAAAATATTTGGCTGTAGCAATTTGCCTGGTGAACTTCTGTGAAAATGGATTATTTTTTTAATTTATTTGTTTGGCTTTAATGCCCAAAACTTGTAAAAGCATGACCTTATCGTACTCTGCTACAGTTAAATAAAATATAACCCTTGGGGTAAAGATTAACCCTACTCTAAGGGTTTCTTATTCATATGTTAACTTGTATGGGAAAAAACATATGAATCTACCGTAAGAGTTTATGCATTACTATAGATGTTTACAAACTAACAGGACTAATGACCCTAAAAAGACCACCAGTACGGAGCCAGGTCACATCCATACAGAGAGACCATTTGCTCACTCAGGTAGCTCATTTGTACAAATACATTAAATATCTAACCAATCTATCAGACTTGGAATGAACTGTTCCAAGTTCACAGCTGAGCAAAACCATTTCATAAATTTACCAGGTAAAAGGTCACATAAACTAAAGATAGGTTGAATATATTTGGGTTTCTTAATTCAATGTGCATGTTTATGGAGATATACTAGAAATGTGTTTGTGGAAGATTTCATCTATCCATGCCATGAAGGTCTAAAAGTGGACTTCTTGATGTCAAATATTTAATTAAGAGTGAGAAAAATCAAAAAGTATATAACTTAACAATCCCATTTTCATAACTACCATCTCAATAGTTATTGACATATTGCTACCCCGTTGCTACCCCCTTGTTACATTGAGTAAGAAATTGTTCACGCATTGTTTCGTACTCACTTCAACAAAGACTTATATTACGAAGCTTACAGCTCTGCGGTTTCAGGGATGGATTTGAGACTTCGTCTTTCTTTCTAAGCAATCAAAACTAAAATGAATTCTGTATAATATGAATTAAAGTTTCCCCACAAAAATTTATTTGAAAAGTGCTGATACTCGTCGATTAATGGCGTTAGACCTGTGTAACAGTTCCGTAACATATATGAAAAAAATCGCATTTTCCGGCGTTACCGCGAATCACTATTCACGTACATCGGCGTTACCTCATAAAAAACCGACTTCAATCCCATTTTATCAACTTATTTCAATTTTCTATATCACCAGAAGTTTAGTAAATGTCACTTGCCTACCTAAAATCGAAATTATACCGTATAATATGCATTGTTGTACTTATAAGAATCAGCAAGAAGCCAAAATCTCGAACAAAACGGTACTCATTATGTTCACGAATGATCTTGAAAAGTAAAAGATTTCGTGGAAATAGTCTTGGTGAGGGATAAAGAGTAATGTCTTCGAAGCCGTATGCAGCTATTCATTTTTTCAGTTCGGTTTAATAAAAAATGTATGGGCCAGTTTACTTACCGCGTTGGAAATCCTGCCAGGTATCCGCCATTTATTGCACAATTCTGCGTTACTTATTGCACGAATCGTGCGTTATTTTCACATTCCGGCGTAACTGGATATAGACCCACATGACTTGTAGAAATAGATTTTCTAATTTTCAAGTTCATCTATTGAACTATGCCAAATGCTTTGTGTAAAAGGAATGAAAAATGACGTTCCAATATAACTCTATAAAAGTGTTTTGCAAAAAAAGGACGTTTTTGAAAACTTCCAAAGTAAGTTGCTGCGAACGGAATACACAACCCTACTCCGACGTGGTAGGTGGAGTTATTGTTAAAGGATAAATCAAGGCTGAAGATCGGTGGCTCCTTCGAACCTACCTGGCATAAAACCCAATTAAGCCGTCTAAAATGTTTAATTTTAATTTTAATTTTAAAATTTGTCATTTTAAAAAATATGGATGCAAAAAGGCACATATCATTTCTCCTTAAAATAAACTCATTTAATGTACATACATGCAAACAGAGTGATAATATATAATGCATCAAATCATATTTAAATGAATATGCATCGTCGATTATTAAAAGTCCATGATATTTGTTTCGTTTATTAAGACACATTTATGTTTGTTCCGGGCTGTACATAATCCCGAAAAAGAAACAATTGTAAGAAACATGTACAACACTTTGTGTATATTACAGTCGAAAATGTTTCAATACTTTCAGAAATTTCAACATCTAAACGGCTTGACGAATAAACCTCGAATGCCCGCTTTACTAATTACAAAACGCAAAAAATGAATAACATTAGATTTTTTTTTCATTTTAAGGAAATACTTAATTACTGTGTATGTTTCCAAGAATAAAAATATATAATAACATTACAGTATTGCTTAAGTAAAGTTTAGAGTTATGTTTGGTGTTATTAATGAAATACAATCTGTGTGACGCGACGCAGTCTTGCGATGGAATTTACGACGACTTAACATTCACTTACCTACATAAGGATTGAAGTTATGTTTCGACGGTTTACACAATGCGCGTATGATACGTTGATTAACGGGGATATATCCAGTAGTAAGTTTTTGCTGATGGAATGAATAAATGTATCAATGAAGATTTTTTGGACAACATATGATTCAACCTAATAAATAGGTAACAGTATATTAAAGAGGAATGTTCAACAATCATTATTCCTATGGTAATGGACCATTTGTTCAATTTACCGGGGGGGGGGGGTGAATTGGTGCACGAAAAACAAAGCAAATTCATACAAATGGACAATTTTTTATTCAAATCATATAATTCAATAGTCTGGTACATGTATAAATGGTGTGACAGTTTATATTAAGTGCACGAGTAATGTCGGTTTAGTTTAATACGTTATGAATTTTTTTTTATTTATTTATTTTTGTTCTTTTTTTATATTCAGTATTGTTTTATAAGGAACGTAGACTGATGTTACATAATTGTATTGCTTGCCTACTTCTACTTAAGTATCAGATAATAATATTGTCTGCTAAAAATTTAGACTCATTATTTAACGTCAAAGTAACAAGTGCATTATACCAGTCGCACATGATAATTTGACATTTACAGGTTGTTAAACTGAGCTTTTAAGTGCTGTTTCTCCTTAAGACGAATATTTATCGTTCGCTAAGCGGAAACCATATTCTGTATGTTGTTTTTCCCAAATGTACGATCATACCAAGTACAGCTATAAAAATATGTTTCCAGACATTATAAGAACAAAGGCTATAATATATCGTGCTGTAATCACATATTTCGAAGTGAAATCCATACCGAATCGTTCCAAAAATGTTTAATGCTATCACCGTATAATTTCAGGGATAAATGTACACGAAGGACACGGTCGTTAGCACAAAAGGCTTCTATACGGCCATTTGCGTTCCCTTACTTCTAAACGAGTAGGCGCCGGTTTCTATCGGAATATAAATAGGCCAAAATCAATGACGAGGAGCATAAAACCAATAAAAAAATTCTCACAGATTTTAAAGTTATTATAAACTGTGTTTCACGGAACATTATAATTACTCATTTGTTCCGCTGATATAAAAACAATAAAAAAATATAATAAAAAGGAAAGTGTGAAGTCCCATTGAATGAAATCTGTAAAATACAACGTTGTTTTTATGATAAAGAAATGGTAATTATGATTAAATTGCCTTTTGCCGTGACTACAAAACAACATTATTATACGTCTGTCACGTTTCATAATAAATTTTAGGGCACAATTCTAAGACATGCTGCTGTGTAAAAGGAGCGAAAGGACGTAGAATGATATATAGTATTTTGTTTGTACTGAAATCAATGGCACATCCAAAGATACGAAAATGCACCGAATTCTTTAAAAGCTCACTTGTTCATTTTGAATGTTAAAAATGTGTGTTTCTAGTCCGTAATAGGTCGAAACGGAAACAGGGTAAGTAAAACTATGGTTATATTATGCATGAGACAAGGTGTGTTTTGTTGTTGTTGTTTTTGTTGAATGTTTGTTTACTTAGTTTGTTTCTTGTTTTCTTTTTCTTTTATTTGTTTTTGTAAAACGAAAAGAAAACTAGAACAGCCATCGACTTCTTTCACGCAAGTAAATACGTGATTCTCTAAATGCGTGACGACTAAAAACCCGCAACAGTCCAGTTCTATAGCATAACCCAGTCTTATTTCATATAGCCTCGTTCTCATGTCAAAAGTCCTTAAGTTTCTTATGCAAAATGATTGAGATGAGCACGTAAATGCAAGAAAATACCTCGCAAACCTTTACTGAAAATCATGTATTAAAACAATAAAAGGAAAACAAACAAAAAATGAGAAGGAACATTTAGATATGCTGGTGATTTGTTAAATTAAGTTAAGTAACACACTTAAATAGAAAACTATTGTTAATTAAGCGTACAAAAATCTGGAAAGGAAATATTATCCGGACACCAGTAAACAAGAATACTATATGAAAATTGCAGACTCGGTTCATTAAGTATGTAAGTAAGAGATAATGTAAAAGTGCAATCATGATTCTCTACGCCTACTAGCACCAACCAAAGTCGTAGTCAATCATTATCCGTAACTTTCAACACGAAATTAAATATTGCTCTAGTGTTTAATCGCCGTTGAATTGGATTATTTTTGTTGCACAAAGACACATTCTCGGTGAAATTTCATGACAATTTGAACTTAAATTAAGGCAATTAATTAGATAAACCGCAAACAATTTCATCGGTCCAAAGAGTATTCAACAGAACAATTAATAACGATTAATAATATTATCGTTTTCTTAAGATTTACATATATTGAGACTCATAAATGGAAGATATTTAAGCACGCATGCGCTACCAAAATAATGTTGAGTTTTTATTCTGTATGGCATATTTCTTGACTAAATATCATGACTTTATAAAAGTTAAGTAACACCATTATGATGGGTATAAACTTGAATTGCTTACTTACTTTGTTTGCGCAACGTTCGCTTAGTCTTTGAACGCCTGACGTCATTTTGGGTACGTGCGTCTTTTTATGCGCTTCAATGAATCAACGAAATGAAAAGTTGTATAAGACTGTACTTTAAGTTTTTTTCTTTCAATCTTTGCCCATTTATATATTAATATAACAATTATTGACTAGGGAGCCATTGAATATGATGTGATATTTAGAAAGTCGCAAACCAGTGGCTTAAATTTTATTTGTCCATACATATGACTGTACTATCTTTTCTACTTGCCATGTTGCTAATTTCCTAATTATGTAAAGTCTATAATTTTCTAAATCAGTAGCGTCTGTAGACTCTGTGAGACTTACCTGCCTTCTTCGACAGAAAAGTAATAAACAATTAAAAAATAAATAAAAAAAAACACAAGGACAGACTGACGGCCGAACGGACGGACGGACGGAGAGCAAACAATAAGAATTTATTTCACAGTCTGTCACATGTATCATAATCTCACGTTCGACCTTTAATGCATTTTCATTTTGAAATTCATGTTTAGTTGAGAACACTTCGATATCGCATTCACTATATATCAAAGTTTCTTATCAATCAAAATGTTTAAATTTATTATTGTTTCAAAAAGTTTCTTTGTTAGGAACTTAAAGTTCAGTTCTATATGCATGACTCACATACCTGTTATATATGTACAATGTTGAAGTATTCATTAAAATATAATTATAAAATATACAAAGAATGACTCTATGCCGTTTAAGAAGAATAGCCTAGTCAGAGAGGTAATAAATCATTGAAATCACAAAACACATGGGACCCTTTGACATTTATGAAGATTATTTGCTTACAATTTATCTGCAAATCCCTGTTTATATCACTTTATATAAAACGATTTTTATGATGCAAAAATATGTTGCAATCTAGTCGAATAAATAGCCTATGACATAGACATTTTTCAATTAGAACACTGCAAAACATCGTTTGTGAATGACCAATTCTATTATCAAGAGTATTTTAATTATGTCACAGCAAAGATGCCTGTTTACATTCTTTCTTCTGTCCTCAGCCGTCTTTTGTGAGGTTAATAGTGGTCGCGCATCATCGAAACAAATTTTCGAAAAATTGATCGACATGAATGCCGATCTAAATGATAAGATCGATGGTATAGCGAGCAAATTACTGGATCTTGAAAAGAAGGAGAACCCCACATGTCCTGTTCCTTGTCAACCTGGTAACTATCTATTATCATTTCTTTAACGATTGTTTTCATCTAAATGTAGTTTTAGACTTGATATATTTAGCTATGTTTTAATTAAAATTAACATTTAACTTCTCTAATCAGCTTTTATAGAGCCTTTTTCCAACAATAAAACAAGAAATATGTTTTGAAATGTTGTTTTGCTTAAACTTGCATACGTTGATAACTTGATTTTATGACTAAACAAATGTTTTAATAATGCATGTTTTAACAAGAATCAAATGGGGGAAAAGATAACATATAATATATAAACTCAGCAAGGTACGTTTTTGTTTTGTCTCTAAAATTAGCTCTTATGAAAAAAGAATTAGACATGATACACTCAAAAAACTATTTTATAAGCTTTGTTTTTTGTTTCACAATTATGTTACCAAAAACTTTTCGTGGATAATTGAAGAAGTTAATAAGATAATTCCATATATCGCAAAACAGTTTTAATATGTTTGAAATATACAATAGAATATAATAGTATATACTCAACGATTGGACGATAGCGAGCGCGGGAATAGTCGCGATACCAACGAAGAGTCACATGATGGAAGTCAGCCAATCGATAACCGCACAGATAGCCGTGACGACATACCTCACTTCATAACATCCAATGAATAGGGGCTTGGCCGAAGTCCAAATATTACTCATCAAAATAAACAAATAGAAATAAAATGTGGGTCATGGAACGTTTGTGGATTAAATAAATTTGAAAACGATGATGATTTTCTTAAGTTTGTGAATACTTTTGATATTTTAAGTACATGTGAAACATGGAGTAAATTCAAAGGAGAATTCAATAATTTTGTAAATTCATATGTGCATTTTGACTTTGTTAGGAAAATGAAAGATAATGCATTGAGGAACAATGGTGGAATTAGTGTTTTCGTGAAAAGTACTATTCATAAACTTATATCAATAAGACAAATATTTGATCATTTTGAGAACTGTGTTGTACTATACTGTAATTTTTCAAAAATATTTGATTGTAATGACATTATCATGTATTTCACATATATAAGTCCTGAGGGAAGTTCTTACTATAATGATAGAGACGATAAAAACGGTATCAATGAAATGTTTAGTCATTTTGAACAAATTACATATGAATACCCGGACACCATGTTATTTTTGTCAGGTGACCTTAATAGTCGATGTAAAATTTTTTTAGACTTTATCCCATGTGATAATTTAAATTTTATTTTTGGTAATACTGACTATAATGGTAGTACTTTTGATATTGTACGTCATAGTAAGGATAATATACGTGGCAATAATTATGGTAAATGTTTAGTAAACTTATGCTGTATTTTTGATATTCATATACTTAATGGTCGTTTTCCAAGCGATAAAAACGGTGAATTTACTTGCTTCTCAAATGATGGATCGAGTGTTGTTGATTTTATGATCGCATCTTCTTCTCTATTTTCATACATTAAAGATTTTGAGGTTCTTACTAGAGATGAATCTGATCATTTTCCTATATGTTGTACTTTTGTGTTTCATAAAAAGTCTAATAACGCAGATAGCCAAACTGCTCAAATATCATTGAACACTTTTGATAGATATAAATGGCGTGTGTCTGCAGGTACAGATTTCTTGCAAAAATTTAGGGAATTGTTTCATAACCACTACACGATGATAATGGAATCAATTGATAACTCTGTCGATTCTGAGGTCGACTGTATTACTTCTATTTATAAAGATGCTGGAAAATGCATGCTTAAGAAATTTTGTTTTCATTCGTCTCAACCTCCGTGGTGGGATAACACATGTAATGAGTTAAAAGCTAACAAATACGCAGCGCTACGCACATTTAGATTAAGTAATTCCTCGTCTGACTTACGAATATATAAAGATAAACGAAATAGGTTTAAAGACTATTGTAATGTACGAATATCTGAATATCAGAAATCTAATCGATTAGAACTAGTATCAAACAGTAACAACCCAAGTTCGTTTTGGAAATTAGTGAAGAAAGGCAAAACTGTTACTATGTCTGATCCTTGTATTTCTTGTACAGAATGGTTCAATTATTTTAGAGATTTGTTGTATGACGAAAATTCAGTGTTTGTTGATCCTTATGTTGGAAACGAACATGATTCCGCCGATGAAACAGCTCAGACATTAAATGAACCATTCACTTTGCTAGAAATTAAACATTCTATATCTAAATTAGTTAATAATAAAAGTTGTGGCCCAGATGGCATACCTTCCGAATTTTATAAACATACATGAGATGAAATAGCGCCTATTCTGCATACACTATTTAACAAAATACTCGAAACAGGGCAATTTCCAATATCTTGGAGAAATAGCATGATTACACCAATTCATAAATCAGGGCCAAGTAATAATCCTGTTAATTATCGCGGCATATCTATTACAAATACATTAAATAAAGTCTTTACAGGTATTATAAATAAAAGATTATACGATTGGGCCGAAAATCAAAGAAAAATCGATGAATCTCAGGCAGGATTTAGGCGTGGTTACTCGGCTATCGATAATGATTTTTGTCTACAAGCAATGGTTCAAAAATATCTTTCTAAACAGGGTGGCCGCTTTTACTGTCTCTATGTTGATTTCCGTAAAGCATTTGATAAAGTGAATCATTCTAAACTTTTCTTGTCACTTGAAAAGAAGGGCGTTTTTGGAAATTTTCTTCGAGTTCTGAAATCAATGTATTTTCATCTCTCTTCATGTGTTAAAACAACTGATTTGTTTAACAATGTTATGATTACTGAATTATTTCCCTGTAACATTGGTACAAGGCAAGGTGATAAGACAAGTTCGACAATTTTTACATTATTTATAGACGAGTTATCTTCCCTTTTAAGAGAGAAATGTGGCACAGGCATTTTCATTACAAATGATATTCCTGATATTCTTTGTTTAATGTTTGCAGATGATGTTGCAAATTGTGCTGAAACTGCTACAAAATTACAACAACAACTTAATGTAATTGATCAATTTTGCTTGAACACAGGCATGGAAATTAATCTTGACAAAACAGAGATAATTGTATTTCGAAATGGAGGTCGTCTTCGTAATTATGAATCTTGGTCTTTTCGCGGTCAGCCTGTAAATACAACTGCTGTTTATAAATATATGGGTTTGTTATTCACTCCACAACTATCATGGAATGTAGCTCATGATAAACTAGCTTCACAAGCTCAAAGAGCAATTTTTGCTATCAAAGGTTATGAACAACCATTTGGTAATTTTCCCATAAAGGAACACTTTAAAATTTTTGATACAATGATCAACCCTATTCTTTGTTATGGATCACAGATTTGGGGGTATGAATTTAGTCCAACTACAGAATCTGTTCATAATATGTTCTGTAAGGGTTTATTAAATGCAAACACAAGCATGGTGTTAGGTGAATGTGGTAGACTCCCACTTTGTATTACTTATTATACAAATTGCATCCGTTATTGGTGTAAGCTATTAGTTATGCCACCATACCGTTACCCAAAACAATGTTATTTAATGTTAAAATCACTAGATGAAGCTGGAAGAACTTGTTGGGCTAGCAAAATACGAATACTTGTATACAGTTACGGATTTGGTTACATTTGGATTTCTCAAGAAATAGGAGATATGAATATTTTTGTTAGCATTTTTAAACAACGCATAATAGATTGTTATACTCAAAATTGGCATGATAATATTAACAATGCCAGTAGATGTCACCATTATTGTTATTTTAAAAGCTTATTAATGTAGAACGATATCTTCTAATAGAAATCCCTGTAAAACATAAGAAAGCATATGCTAAATTTCGATGTTCAAATCACAAACTTAATGTTGAAATCGGTAGGCATTTAAATATACCTTTTCAAGAACGCTTTTGCAACTTTTGTCTTGAAAATCATTTAACTTATCATATTGACTGTGAATATCATGCTTTTTTCATTGTAAAAAATATTTAGAAATTAGAAATACCTATTTACTAAACTGGTATAATTCCGGAAATGAATTACATAACTTTTATGAATTACTCTCATCAAATGATATTTTTATAATTAAGGTGACAACGGAGTCAATTATCACTGAAAATACCTAAAATGAGATTTTTTGCTTAGTAGATTTATCAACCTTTTCTGAACACATTTGTGATTTAATTTTGGAAGCAGTTAGTCCAAAAAATGTGTTTTTAAACGTTTTAAAACGGTACCTGTACCATTTTTATCTGCTATTCGCGTAACCTGTCAATTATCGATAAACGCCCGCCCCTTTTGGGCTTCAAGGGAAATCGAGTTCCTATAGGTGAATTACTACCCCAACGGGGCCAACCCACCTTTCGAGAAAAAACCGTACATCTTTTAGAATATCGTCTACCTTTTTATTTATCTTTTTATAAATAAGAAATTATCGGTCAAGTACGTAAATAATTGTATGAAACATAAATAATTAAGCATTAGCGGCAATTCGCACGACCACGGGGTTTGATTAAAAATATAGTGCTAAAATATCCATAATGTGTGAAAATAATTGTCTATCCCGTAAAATCTGATATGAGTTTATGGACTTTTTTACGGATTTCAAGGACTGCTTTACATTCAACCTCGTAACAATTGTAAGTAAAAAACAGCAACAAAAAACGACAACATTTTTATGTGAACTCCCTATATGACTTGTGTAAAGGTGTCCCTGACAAATTTCTAAACCCATTTATTAGGTTGTCTAAGGATGATTATTTCTCTATGATCAGTTTTAAAAAAGATAATAAAATTATATTATCAGTGAATGCTCTTGAATAAAAATTGTTTTTCGCCCCCCAGTAAATCCGAACACAGTACTAATAAACCTTGGACAAAGTATGGAATTTTTTGTATATCCCAGTAGAAACTGGATCTCTATGTCGTGCATAGATGATACGTGTATTCATGATAATAGAAGTCAAGAAGGTCAGATCATAATGATCGAGTGATACCTTTTATTACTATTAAAATATGTGAAGCATTTATATCAATTTGGAGGAAAAAATATATAATATCCCGTTCTTATTTGTACATCTACCATGGACTTTAAAAGACCGTCAGAAGCTCAGTTTTTTGTTATTTTAATTTATATTTTAACGGAATTTCATACACGAATACACAGACAGATTGACACTGGTATAATATAATAATAATGCTGATGATAATAATAATAAAACTTCAAAAGTGAAACAATTAAATACCCCGCTAGCGGTGCGCAAATACGTTCCATCCCCCCCCCCCCCTCCCCACCGAGTGCCTCAGATTTTACCGAAAGTCACGTGACATGTGCGACCGACAGTAAATCACGTTAAGATTTGAAGAAATTTCTGTTATAAAACTGATATTAATCAGCAACTTTTTAATTGGTCAGATGTCACTGGGTCATAAAATGTTGTTAGAGTATGTTACCGCAACTTGTGACCCTCTCTGGTGCGATATTTGTGTATTATGCAATTATTTAGCGTGAAACGTAGGGGTCCGAGAGAGAACAGCCGATTTATGACACTTCGTTTTTGATGCGGGTCGGACTAACTTTGAATCGGCCGTAACTTTTTAATAATCAAGCAATTAACATGCGGTTTTAAAGCACATGAAAGGGAATTCATTTACGGAGGGAACCGTGTCAGGGATTTTGTTTGCTCAATCAGCGACTTAATTATCTTTAATTACGTAATATGTATGGTGAAAAAAGTCGCATAAAATGTTTGACGTTACGTAATATTTTTTTGAGAAAAGATAGAAAAAAATTGAGACACGGTTCCCCAGATATTATAAGTATGTTTATTTTCCAAAAGTTTGATGACAAAAAAAAATAAAAAATGACTTTGATATGACGATTTAAAAATTTTTAGGATTTTTATTAAAAATCAATCATTTACAAAGGCATGTTTTTCAAATATGTTATTTTTTATGATGATCAACGACATTTAATGCACAACGATTAAATAAATAACAATTATTACTAAAATAAGTTGGTTTAAATGACATTTATGTGAGTACCACGGAAAGTGTCTGTTGTCACCTTAAGAAAATCTCTACTTATATTTACCACCTCATGATATCTATAGCACAGTAGCATTTAAATGTAATGATTGTCAAAACTTGTAAAAGACACAACCTTATAATGTTAAATATCATATTTTGTATGACATGTATTTTGGGCCGGTGGCCTTTATTTACTGAATAAATCTTTTGACTTGACTTGACTATAATAAATAATGTAAAATAGAGAGAAATAAAACGTAAGAAAGCCCAACACGGCAAAATTGACAATTTTGTAAGCTCGGTTTGATTGAGCCTTTTCATGGACGGTACTGGTAAGTGCAAGTTACCGTCCACGCCCCCTAGCACCTGCTTAATCTTTCAAACTAGAGTTTCAAACTAGAAATTTTATAAAGTAATAATACGTCGTATAATATTTTCATTCATGCCAGATCCTGACCGCGGAGGCTGATGCGCTTGTTAAGGTTACTTTCGGGGCTCTTGTGAGAAGTTAGAACTAAAATAACAAATGGAAATTCTATAACTATTTGGGTAGTTTTCCCAAGGATGAAAACGTTTTCAGATGGCTCTCAATCGAGAAAAAATTCAGTATAATTGTTATCTTTTTCTGCTCCTCCGGGATCTTTGAATACAGAACTTTGAATTGATGAAAATTAAGTATCGCTCAAGCCGGTGCTGGGGTTGAGGGTTGTTGCACTTTCTCTTTATTCCTCATTGTAAGACTCAATCAAACTGAGTCTGCAGTTTATTTTGCTGTGAATAATGCTTCCAAAGGATCACTCTTTGTACAGATCTTATAGAATAAGTTATTAAAAGTGATATACCTTTAAAATACTAAAAACCTCAATTGTTTTTTTTTAGTGTGCCAGCCAAACGAGATGTGTTTTAACCTTGATGCAACTGGAGCAATCACAGGACACATACCTGGTGTATCTATAGTTTCTCCAATGACGTTGCCAATCGACGACAAGCCTTGCAGCAGACAAATTGTATTAAAGGTATTGCTCTTATTACAGTTTAAACTTGTTTCAAGAAGAGTTTCTCTTGCCGATAGATTCATGAAACGCATATTAATATATCACTATAATTATGAAACGTTTGGTTTACAACTGTTTCTATGTATCTTGGTGAGCTATTTGTAGACGGATCTGTGTTTTCATTGAAGGCCACAATTCCTTGTTGATATTTGACTTAAAATTTTATATTATATGCTCATTCAAAAATATTTTGAAATCAAACTGGACTTGATATTCCACTTAATGTGATGAATCGCACATTTTGTCTTGAATTTGAACATAATATAACTGTAACTATATAACTAGAAAATATAACGTTTGAGCAAAATGTCAGATCATGTGCTTACTCTGTTTTAAAGAATAATTATTCTAATTGTGAACAATGACCAAATATAGAAAAACATTGCAACGCTATTTATTAAAATCAGGCTAAAATAGCGGACAAATAAGATCCATTGGCATATTTTTCAAATGAAATATCATTACTTCAAAAGAAAAGTAAATTGTTCCGCCTTAATGATAACTTCATACTTAAATTACTTTAAATAACATGATAGCGTTCGTGTAACTTTACGTGCGTCCTTTTCTCGTAGTCCGGTTTTAAAAAAAAGTTTTAAACATTTGGCAGAACTTGTCGCATACAAATTTGCATTTTATAAAATTGTTTTTAAAAAATACTGAAGGAAATTTAAAATTGCTGACAAAAATTACAGATATAGAGAAATCGATCATATTTATTTTTTTCAAACGTATTTTTGAATTTATCCCGTAAAATGGTATTTTAATCAAATTAAATAATTTACTTTACTGATATTACATCAAAGGTGTATTGCATTTTGTTTAAATAAAAATAAAAAACCCCGAATTGTTTTTCAAACCCCCATTTAAAACCCTTGGACAAATTAAAGAAAATTTATGCAAATTTAAAAAATGGGCTATCCCAAAAGGTGTTTTAATTTGTTTTTTGCAAGTTATGACAATTTTTTTAATTTTTTAAATGTATATGTTATAAAATGGTTCCAATATCTAGTACATGCATAACTGCAACAAATGATCTTGCTGTATCATAACACAGTGATTAATAGTGTGAAGCAGGAGCTGCGTGCTCGGCTATTTTTGAGAGTAAGAAAAGGCGTATAAATCTGTAAAAGGGTGACTCAAATTTTTGGGACCTGAGCCCGTCAAGTCAGAAAGTCAAGATTAATTACATTTTTGTGACGTTCTAACTCAATTCCTTCAGTATATTTGTGGGACGAGAACAATAGCTCTGACTGCTTTTCTGAATAGTCAAGCTTATAAACATCACTTTTTGTCATGTGTGGTTAAATGTCACAATATATTTTTTAGATTATATTTGAGATATAGTAATGTAACTCGGATATCAATACTGAACGCTTAATTTATGTAAACAATGCTCATTCATTGGATATTTGCAGATACTTTTTTTTTGTAATACAATATGCCAAAATATTAGAGCATTTGTCAGTTATTTAGTTATTTTAGTTTTAAATTTGTGCGATTGTTTATAAGTGACAGTGTCAACCTTATGTAATGACTTTTTGGCATTTGTTCTAGCTCATCTACGCAAGAAAATACTATATTTTCCTAAACTTATTGATTAAAGGTTAAAAAGTTTTGAAAAATAGTTTAACTTTTAAAAATTGTGCCAGAAGTACGAAAAATAAAAGGGTTTTTTTTATTAATAATGTTGATGGTTCACTTCTGAAAAATTGAACAGCGTTTTGGTCTACTGAACCCCCCGAATGAAACAGAAAAATCGTGTTTTCGCTATCCAGGTCGACATAAACCGATCTTCCAACCCCCCGGGTGCTTAAAATCAAATGTATTTATCAAATGTGACCCAAAAACTTTTGTTCAATTAAAATGTGGGAAACCAAAAGGGATGTAAGTGGAGTCTTGCGTCAAATATAAAAAAAAAATTTTGACAATGTTTTTCCAAGTAAAAATTTCATGAGCAGTGTTCGTAGCCCTTTCGATAAACGGACTGCTTTTTTAAAAGCAAACAAAGGTTTGAAAAATCTGAAAACTCGAATGTGAATGAGCTTATTTATTGGGCGTCCATGGCAAAATGGTTTTAAGTCGCTGACTTGCTTGTCGCAGCTGTAGATTTGAATCCCACCAGAAAATTTGTTTGTATATGTTCCCGATATCATTGTGCCTGAGAATATGCACGGACGGGCAACTGAGGTCTTCCTTTATAGTAAAGCTGGGAAGTCGACATATGACCTGTTTGTCGGCGTGACTTAAGTCCAACAAAACAAACACTCCAACAGGTATATTATAAATCAGCCAATTAAAGGTACATAAAAATAAATTTGGCTTGATAAATTATCATTTACTAGTTATTTACTTCTATAAATGAGATTTTCAAATCAAATATATGTTTCCAAAGAATAAGCGGTAAACAATTTAAAACAAAATCGACAAAATTAAGTAACATAATTTGCACATAACTGCACGGTCGAATTGTTACATATTGCAAGAATAATTTTAAAAAAAAGATCTTTGTACACATATAAATTACAAATCGTACTCCTGTTGCGATATATCTCTGACTTCATTATTATCTTGAATAACATTGGTTCATATTACGATTTGTAGTCCGTATGTGTAAATTTTACGGGCTTTACCTGAACTTGTCCGAAGATTACCATACCGTTTGCACTGACAGTATAAATAGTATGCGATTGACAGGTTAATATAGTTTAAACTATACAAGATGACAGCCTATTTGATTTGACCCATTCGGCTACAGACCAAGTGCTGTTAAATAAATACGTTTGAATGCATTCATAGTGTACTATTTGTAACGAAATCGAGATGCTATTAAGTTTTAACAAATGAGTTAACAATTATAAATAATGTCAAAATGAAAAGACGATTACTCAGTCAGGTGGTGTATAACTCAAATTTGATTAATAAAACCAATTTACAAATATCTACCATTTAACCACCCAAATCATTCTTCTATCTTCTAGGCGGGGACGGAGCCACTCAGAGTTACGATTCTGAAATACATGGACGAAACCAGAATATAGAAGTACATGGTAATGACCACTGTATTGGCATATCAAGCAAGTAAGTTCTTAACTGGTCTATCCCTTCTGTGCCCCCTCCTTTTTTGTTTTGGTGCCTTCTGGGTGCCCTGCTGGTGTGCCTGGATTGTGTCGTGTGCTGCGTTCCGAGAACGCCATCTTGAAATGTTTGTTGTTTTTGTTTTTTGTGTTTTTAACTACTGGTAAATATGTAAATTTCCTTTAAAGATCAACATCCGTAAGTTTCTAGAACAAAATTCGTTTTCTGTGGCCAAAGGTTTAATGTTTTGTTTTTTTTAGATATTTCGCCTTTAGACTAGCTTTGTAGAAACAGGATCTTGGCATGGGGTAGCACATGATTTGAAAAAATGTACATTATGTTATTACTCAGTTGGGGACGAATTCAATACCGTGTAGAATGTAAATATTTTGATTAACAAAGAAGAAAAACCTACGATCCAATTATTACATCAGACGAAACATTTATTCGTTTGATAAAATGATATACAAAAACAACCATAGCATTTTTGAATATAAAAACTTATCTGTAAATTAAGGACATTGTTCAAAAAATAATATAACGATAATTAAATGCATATAACATGTGTGATTTTTTTATATACAAATGTTTTGTGTGTTAAAAGTACTCAAAGTACTCTCCCTTTACGTGTTTTGTGTAAGCATATATTTTTGTATGTATTCTATTGAGCCTCGAATCCTTGTTAATATTTATTTGTTTATGTTGTTAATATCTTGACCCTAGAGAATTATGGGAATTTGAAGTTTAAAGGTACTAAGTATTCCTATAAACTTATTACTTAGATACATAACTATCAGTTTTATTTTATGTTTTGCAGTCACCCTGATGCTTTGGAACAACCAGCAAGCTTAGTGAATGTGTGGGTTCGAAACAGTTACGTAAAAATAGCGAATGACAACGGATTAGTTTCCTCCAACTGTTCATCTTGCTTGTTTGCTCTTGGTGGTCAACTGGATGATGAAGGACCCGAAAACGAGGACATTTTTATTGCGGCAAATAGAGTAATTAACACACCTCCCGGTGACAGAGTAGGCAATGGACTCTGTTTCATGAAGCTGCGTTGGGTATCCGGGTCAAATGAATGAGTCTTTAGTTGTCCAGAAACAATTATAAATGAAAGGAATGCAAATAATTAAAAGTATAAACGAAACATGATCATTGTATTTTCATTAGTTCTATTTACCTTCAACTTCTTCATAAAAACAACACTATGTCTAAGATTCAAAGCGATGTGTAAACAAAAGTTATTATGATATTTAAACACCGGTGTGGTATTAATTACTCACTATTTAAGTTGCAGTGCTGAAATGAAAACAAGGTTATTTGTTTGCATGTCGTTACGCATAATATGAACATGTTTATTTTCGATATATTTAATCATTCATAACGAAACACTCTTAACATTCAGCAAGTAAAAAAAAATTGTCAATCTGCTTTTTGTTGCAACCGCATAAAAGAGGTTTATTACAAATAAAACACAAAAAACACCTTCAATGCATTACAAGAGTGTATAATTAGTTAGCAGAATTCACACAAAATGACTAAATTATAAACCTTCACTTGAAAAACTGGACAACTCTCACTATATTTGTATGGGCCTTAACAAAGCAGTCCCCAGTATTTGGCCAACAAGAAGTTGAAGATTACGGCACGTATGATCTAAATGATAAAAATGATGTGACATTCTAGTGCGGTTAATTATCACATTTCCCCCACTGACCCCCTTCCTGAAAAATGCATCCATTCCCCTAAAATCACCTTTCATCCAACCCCAACACCCATTCTCTCTTTTTACGAATATTGATCAGCGTTTGTGTGTGAATCATTTCGTGTCTGAATTTGCCCCTCCAAGCACCCCTTCCCCTCCCCCCGGTGACTGTATGTGCCACATTTAGTCTCCTACTGCTAGCCTTTCTAGTAGTCTTGTGAGGCTTTCTTTTCTCCCCGTGAACTTTGCTATTGCTTTATGATCTTTATCTTAATATTAAAGTCAAGTGTGCGTAATATATTAGTATAAAACATAAATTTATTCTAAAATATGCTGATAAATTTAACTGGCGTTTTACATGTAATCAGCTGTCTATAATTATCATATCCTACAAAATTGATTTCATGTTTTATGTCCGCTGTTTATATTAATGTTCTCGAGACATGTTGCATAAATAATTCATTGCTAATCATAATTTACAAAATAAGAGGATTTCATTCGAATAATGCGATTATGATTCAGATATGTTATTATGTTTGTACCGTGTTATGGATAGTTGTCACGTTCTCCGAAAGAAATAATACGAAACAATTTTAAACCAAATGTCACGGTGACATATGTCTCTGTCTCGTTACCCTAGGACAATAAATATAAAGAGTTTTGAATTGCATTTTACAACAAACAACAACTGTACGTATTTTACGTAAAAGTATTACTTACAAACATAACCGTTATTAATTACCTAATATATAGATGCTTAAGCTTTTTTTTAAAAACTGACATGGTTTAAAAATACGGTTATTGACAAAATTGCCAATGGCTTACAAATATGAGCAACACTGGCATTAAGCAACGAGTGCTGTTTAAAAAAAAGATATAAAAGCAAATAGAATCTTTTCTTTCCGATTAGTAATCATCAATATTTATCACAGCAATAAAGCATGTAACTTCTCGCATAGCTTAGCAAAAAGTTTTAATCTTCAGTTCTTTAACAATACCTGACTTACCGCAACTAACAGTATCTTAGCTCTTATACAATGTATCCTATAGTCGAGATATTCTTTGAACTTATAACATTTTAATAAAATTAATGTATTTTTTGTTTTATTGTTAATATACAAAAAATATGTGTTATGGATAGATATTTTTATTTACAGTTGGTGCTCACAAACAACAAAAGCCCATTATATCGGTTATATTTCTTTAAAACATATTCACATTTAATACTATTTTAATATCATGATTTTTATTTTTGAGAATTGTTTAACATTTCTCAATTCCGTAATTCTGTTATTCATCTTACATGTTGGCCCTTCTTTAAAAAAAACACACAATCCAACATTAAATACAATACACCATAATGACAGGACAACATCCTGTCTACATAGGGAGTGTGGGAAATTTTGTGTTCTTCTTTAAAATTAACAAGATTTGCAAAATGTAAATATTTATTTTTATACAGCTTTGAACAGATTAAGTATCTTAATTTTGATAAAAGCTTTTTTACATGACTGTATAATTGCCCGTTACATAAGGCTGTAAACTAATTTGCAAACGAACTTGAAACCACTGTCTTATGAACAGACAGAAAATTATTAATAAGCGAACTAAAAACGGCACAATTCGAAATAAAATACAAAAAACTACTTCATAAATTTACAGCCGCCGTGTATATACATTTTACAAAATGTCAAGCAATCCAAAAAAAGCAATTAATCATGTTGTATTTTAATATTCACAAACTACAGTGGCACCGCAATAACATGATTATATCATATCCTTCGAATAAAGTAAAATACATTTTATGAATGAAAGCAAACTTTATAAGGGGATTTATTCATACGTAGCTTCTTTTTTCATCTGGTAAAAAGCAAATACTAAAAGCAGTATCTCGTAAATAATGATGGGTTAAATTATCTTACTCTGCTTTGTATTCCATCTTACTGAGATCTATTCGCCTATGAAGTTTTAAGTTTTTATCAAAGATATTTTTCAAGTAACGCTCAAGAAAAAACTAAGCATCACAAAGTAATAAACAAATTAAGCATAGCAATTATAGCAAATCGCAACAACTGAAAAATTATGGAAGAAAGAGTTATTACTCTTGCGCACTGCGTTCCATCTGAAAGATATCTATTCCCCTAGTGAATTTTCAAATGATAAAAATGTTCGGGTTACGTGCCGGACAAAAATTAAAAACAAATAATTTACATGATTAAGTTACTCGTTTAAGATATTTTCAAATATAAACAAAATTCTTTTTGGTCGACTACGCATACGATTATGGTATCATTTAAATGCAAACATGCATTGATAACATTATAAACAAGAAACATTATTGAAATGGTCCTGAAACCCTGCGCAACTTCATTGAACAAAGTCCTACACCGGTCCTATAATTTACCCCAGTGAAGATAACCCTATTTGCTCCAATGTAAATGTCCTCATTTTCCTGTCCTTGAGCGTCATTTTGGCCATTCAAACCAAATAAACATTCACTGCAGTTTGAACGAAGGAAACCGTAATCATTTGACATTTTAAGATATTTGTTGCGTACCCAAAAATTTGCAAGACTTACTGGGTATTCCAATGCGTTGTAGTGCCTGCAAATACAAAAGAAAAGTTTGATGAAAACATATGAAAATTGAAATTCATTATTAACACTGGAAATTCATATGATTGTTAGCATCCTGCTTCAAAAAATACAGTTAAACATATTAGAAAAAGCTGTGGAATGAACGATTAGACTGTTTACATTCGGTTATAACTTTTGAATCTGCAGATTCATATACAGGTACTGGAATTAAAAGGATATTTTTCTTACATGTCCTGTGTACTTGGACAGTGGTCATTACCATATACAGCCAAGTCACGTGATGTTCCCTGTACTTCAGCATCATAGCTTTGGGTTCCAGAATCTCCTTCTGTGATATGGTAAAACATTGTTTTCTTATAACCTTAATTTGCTACATTTTCATTCGTACTATGTTTGCAACTAACAAATGACACATTGTATCAAATACCTACTGAGTACATTTGTATAATCATATCAAGTTCAAATACGACACCTAGCAAAATTTTATTCCATTGTTTCTCATTATTTGTTTTGGGATCCCGGACAAAATAAAAACGTTTTGTTTACATTATATAATTAATCATTTATTTATCTATTTATATATTTATTAATTTATTTGAATTATTGTTATGCAATGAATTATTTTGAATTATTTTAATGTTTACTTATAAATGGAAATGTTAACAATAAAGAGGGCTAAGTTAAATTTAATTTTATATAAACTCGAACTTTGTTTTTTTATTATTATTTTTGATATTTGACGCAGTATAAATGTCATCCTGCTATTATATCGATGGAAAATAATTACATTAAAGTACACGATGTGCATAATTCAGGATGTATTTGAATTCATAACAATCATGACAAGATCAATAATTTTATTAAAAATTCATACGTACTGTAACCATCATTTGTCCGGCTGTCGCCAATATTAAACATAAAACCGCTTCGTTCGCCATTTGAAAGATACATTTGGATTTTTAACATTCGCTGTGCATACAACTTCGTGTATAGTTTTTCGTCCTCAACGCAATGCTCTAATGTTTTTTCCTTTGCAAAATGAACCTGAAAATAACCTTTGTATAAAATTTATAATGAAAGTCAGTCAATATTTCTAAAAAAACGTGTATATGATATTTTGAATCGACTATATCGACAGAATTATGAAAGTCATTCAATATTTCTAAAAAAAACGTATATATGATATTTTGATTCGACTATATCGACATAAATTTATAACACTTATGGCGAAAGTCAGTCAATATTTCTAAAATTATCGACGAGAATGAATACAGACAAAAAGTAAAAATGTTACAATGGTAATCTAATTTCACAAGAAATTTCACTGAAACATAAAAAGGTGGTGAACCGAACAATAGTTAACAGTTCGATTACTAAGTTGTTAAAAACATTATGTCGATCCGTCTCACACTTGATTTATAATTTGGCAATATGTCATTAGAATTGCCAATGGTTTTATCAAAAATGTTGAATCAGATATAGTTATATAATTAATTCGTTTGTATACTAGTAATAAATGGCTTGCAGTTTTCGAAAAAAAATATGAGAACTGCCTTTTCAGGTACTAAATCTGTTTCGAAGTGGTTGTTATCCTTTATGCTTTCACATAAATACTGTTTATATCAACAATGTCGTCGAGCATTACAATCAAAGGAATAGTTCCTTTTTAACGACGTTGTTTTATTTATTATTTTTATCTATTTATATTTTTAATTTATTTATCATTTTCTTTCATCTGTAAAATACCTTAAATACAGCTTGTCTGCTGCATGGTTTGCCACCAAACCGATGGGTCACACCGGAAGTTACAGAAACACCAGGTATATGACCACTGACAACTCCAGTATCATCAAGGTTTACAGTCATTTCACCAGACGGATAAACTGAAAATTATTGTTTCAAGATAAAACAATTATGAAATATATTTCAAATGGCTGACATATCATATTCATAACATATTTTTTTTCAAATCAATAATTAAATAAAGTGCTCAATATCATCAAACATTTTTTTAAAAGTTCTGTATGAAATAAGAATAAACGCTGTAATTTCATATTTACTGTTAATACAGATACGTGTAGAGATATGGATAGATTATATTCCTTCAAATCTTACATATGAATCAAAGTTATAAAATACGACAATACTACATTTGTAACTATATTTAATAATTATTACAAAATTGGGTACGACTTCCACTGATTATGAATCGTCAATACAAAGTACATTGGATGTCCAGAAGAATGCATAAGTTATGAGAATAATCTAAAAGCACCACATTGTAATGTGGAGGTGAACCACTGGGTTGGACGACATACTATCTGTATGTGTAGAAATATTCGCGGGCTTCAAATTTTCGCGATCTTCGCGGTTACTTTCGATCCGCGAATTCATGTTCAGCGCGAATATTTCTACACCAATAATTTCTTAATAGTCATATTTTCGCGCATCAATTAAACAATGTAATCAGTGTGATCACGGCTGCTGTAAGTCTGGTATCCGTGGCACTTTCAAAGAGTAATTTTACCGTTCTGCTCTGTATATAAATCAGTTTGCTAGTGTATTATTGTTTGACTGATATGATTATCAGGGGGCAGGGGACCTAAAAATGAGCAATTTTTAGTTCCGTGAGGCCGTTAAACACATTACCAAATTTTTTTTGATTTTATAAACATGTGAAAAACTTACTGCTTGGCAGTATTCAAGGATATATGACAAACATTGAAAAAAATAACTATATGCATCCATTGCTCCATATAGTACAATCTGAGAGCAAATAATATTACCCCCCACCCATCCAAAATCAGGCTGAAAATAAAGGAATATGCCCAATCTTCATGAAGACGCATAACACTTAAGAATCCGCCTAATGTCTTTAATTATAGAAATTTTCTATAGTAAAATGATCATAAAGTATGAAAATGCTAAACAAAGTGTCTGTCATACGTTTAGATTTTTTGCAAAATTTTATCAAAGTTTCTTACTCGTTCTGTAGCAGATGACAATCTGAAATTTACAGTTTTTCAGCCTCCTTTTGAAGAGTCAAAAATGCATACAAAGCTACCGAAGGCTAAGTTTCGCACACAAACATATAAATTTAGCTCATTTCCTACATACAAATTACAAAGAATTACATCAACAAAGAAATATAAACAATTTTCAACACCTTCAAAACACCATGTCTGTATTATCAATAAATTTCACCGGGGCCAAAGTACGAATATGTCCCCTGCCCCCTTAAGTATTTTTATGTGCTCCCAATTGTCATATTTGCTGTTGTTTTATTGAAATATAGACAATTCTGAATAAAATGGTATATTTGAAATTTGAATAGTGTGTTTATATCTTATTTTATCCCAGTTTTAGAAAAAGGTCTAATTTCAAGGGAAATAACCAGTACAATGTCCATTTCTGTAGTATGACTGATTTTCTTCTAAGTGACAGAAAACTATATAGATGCATTTTTTCCTGGTTTCAGCACATTTTAAGACCCAAAGCAATCTTTTTTGTTATTTCAAGCATTATATTACATGATTTTCACCAAAAAATCAAGCATGCAGCTCTATTTCCATGCACAAAATGATGTACACTGCAAATTAGACCTCAATATATATATTATATGAAGATATACTTCTATGACTGGAATGAGCACTGATTAATTTAAAATATATAATGTTCATATAAATATATAGTCATATTGCTAAAATAATGCACTCTTAGTTCATTTTTAAAGGTAATTATTTTCAGATTTAAATATATTAAACAGCTTGGCTGTATTAGAGTTTACAATGACAAAGTAAAAGGGAGATAAGTACTATAATTCCAAAGTTTACCTTTCTGCTTATAACGGTCAAAAGAAAGACAAATAGTAGTTATTCCTTAATGACCTGACACTGTTTACTTCATTTAAGACTCTTAAACACAGAAAAATAAGAAACATAAGAATATTGTCCCCAAACAAATCTTTGCCCAGCTTCAGTATCAATAAGCACTTTGAGTTGCATGTACAATTAAGTTAATAATGAGACAAATTAAAAAAAACTTCAAATTTAAGTTATAAGCACAATGTTGCTAGGCGAGCAAAAGGCGCACTGTTTAAGAAAGGTTTTTATCCAAACTATGACATTAACAACAGTGTTAATTCAGCATCTTGTTCCAGAAATGTGGATTTACCAATTAACCAGTGTCCGGAATCTTTTGTGCGTCTTGAGCAATCAGTTGCGGATGATGTACTAAATGCTGCTGGTCAAAGACTTAATTCCTCAGTTCTGCCATTCAAGTTACGCCCACGCCGCGCACAGTCAAAGCCTGAAAGTGTGAAGGACAGTGAGTTAGCATGTGAAGGAAGCAATGAAAATTTCATTGTTAACTCTAAGAAGCTAGGCTGCATTCTGCAATTAGTGGCAAAACATAGCTGTATTCAGCCTAATATTAAAACTGTAGTGTCTGACAGAAGGGGGGTGTGTGTGGAAGTTACCATTAAATGTACCAACTGTAACTTTACAACAGGGGCTCAGTCCTTGTCCCAAACGATAGAACAGCGGCATGGGAAACCAAGTGGGACACTTAATTCTAGTTTGCTATTGCCAGTTATGTCATCTAAGATGGGCATTGCTGATGTGCAGCTTGTCTTAGCATGCCTTAACATTCAAGCACCAGATAAGAGGGGAATGCAAAGAAAACTGAACATTATGTCAGATCAAGTGGAAGATATTTGCCAGGATCAAATGTTAAAAAATCAGGAGTATGTCAAGACTATTACTCACCTGTCTGGAGCCTCTGCTGAAACAGATGTGGAATTCGATGCATCTTACACAAGCAGGCCACAAGCAAACAACATCACTGCCACACAAGTTTTCGCGCCTGTAATTGAAAAATCTACCTTAAAACATCTACCTATAGACATTAATGTTGGAAATAAATTATGCATGAGAAAAGAATGTGATCACAACAACAAGCATTGCAAAAAGAACTATTCTGACCACACATCAATAAATCAAGCTGAATCAGCATTCCTTAAAAAATCACTAGAAAAAATTAAAAAGCAAAATATTATAAAAGTTCGATCCGTCACGACAGATGCAAGTTTATCTCTCGCTAAAGCTATTAGAGAGCATAATGTTAAGACAAGCACTAAAGTGCAACACTATAAATGCTTTGTCCATGCAATGCGGAACATGCATAAGCAGCTTCGTGCAGCCAAAATCAAGGTCCCAAGAGGCATGGACCTTGCCGCATACAGGGCAAAATTGGCAACAAGTATTCGTATTCGTGTACGATTGGAACTTACCAGAATGCAGAAACTCTTTCACCAGCAAGATCAGTACATACAGAGAGCCAGAGATGCTATTGAAAACATTCTGGACTGTTTCAGTGGCAAGCACAATGGTTGCCGCCGGAAGTCAGTGGTTTGCCAGGCACGCCTAAAACAGCAAAAACAACGCATCTATTTGCCATATGGACGAAATCTTCAGTTATCGTCATGTGACATGAAAACATTATCAAACATAATAAATAAGTACTGTGGTGTTCAACAGCTGAGAGATACAGCAAAGCTGGCAACAACAAATATGTGTGAAAGCATGCATAGCCGAATGTTTTCATATGCCCCAAAAAGCACTGTATGGAGCCGTAACTTTTCCGGCCTATGCCACTCTGCTACTATCGGTGCCAGTATAGGTCGAGGACTGTCACTCCTAAAACTGGCGGAAAAATTGGGTGTCAAGGTTCGAACCGATGACCCGCTGTTTAAGTATGCAATGTACATGCAGCAGACAGCACGTTACCATACCTTAAGGAAGAAAGAGACATTCTACAAGACCGCAAAATATCGCAGCAAACAGAGGCGTTCGAGTAGAATGTTACTACAAAGCTCTCTGTATTCATCACAGTCAGCATCTGTGGAAGACCACATGTATG
Source organism: Ruditapes philippinarum (assembly GCF_026571515.1). Taxonomy (NCBI): domain Eukaryota; kingdom Metazoa; phylum Mollusca; class Bivalvia; order Venerida; family Veneridae; genus Ruditapes; species Ruditapes philippinarum. The sequence continues at coordinate 3,643 of NW_026861370.1, read as the reverse complement.
CTATTAATCTTAATAAATAAAAGACATTACAAATATAAACTTGCAAATTCACATACATTACAAATTGTCGGCACTATCTATAAAATATTTTACTTCAAATAAATTGTCATTACGGCTAAATGATTTCGACATCGGAATGGTAATGTACTGTGAATCTGACAATAACGAAATAAAATGGGCGCACTCACAAATCGGTTCAATATGCGCATTCTTGTTTTGGTCTTTTTAACAATGGAAAATTAATTTGAACTGATTAAAGAGAAATTTATTACATGTGTGAAATCAGTATGTTGTGTTTTGATTTCAGTTTCAATAAATATACTGTATTGTTGACATTGCTATTTTCCCTCACTGATTCTACTCTTAAATTGTCTCATTTGTGTCTTAATTGTAACAATAAACAACCAAAAATGAATAAACTTCTGAAAACTGCAAACAATGTGTTCATTATCATAATGCAAAGTAAACAGTGTCAACTATTTGCACATACCTTAAAGTCTACAAGCTGGATAGCCATAATGACCAGTACAAACCCCCTCATTAAAGCAAACTTTCCTTGCATTGTTAACACCCTGAGGCTCATAATTTAAGTGATTCAAATTTATACATAATTTATTATGACACAGGTGTGATACATGTATTTTCGGGTCAAGAACCTGACCAGTTTCTAAAAAATACACCGCACGGTGAACCCTAACTTTTACCCTGCGCCCTCGAAGCATAAAACGTAGCTGGCCGTAGCCATCTGTGTCCACCGTACCATGCCATTTCAGGCAATTACCAACAGACACAGATTTTTTGTCAATAACCGACATAACATGTGCTTTTTCATCACTTGTTAAAGATAAATTAAATAGAAAACTGGCCATTATGACTGTTTCTAGTGAAAATAAAAAAATAATAGTTAGTCAGGCTATAATAACTAGGATTTTCATATAGAAAATGTAAATGAGAAGACATTTCTACAAAAAATTAACCTTTAAGGCATCAAACTGTTAAATTATATGTTAAAATGTTAATTTGAGCAATACAAAGCTTTCTATAATCAATAAATATGCATTTTCATGATGCTTGGGTAACTAACAAATTTTGTCAATTTTCAGTGTATTTATTACCTCCCTTTAATAAACAGGCCATTTGCTTTTCAGAAGTAGGTTAAATCCAATGAATTGTATCAAATAATGTTAATAAGTGTCTTACAAATGTTTTGCAGTAAAAAATTGCTAATTTCAAAACATTTTCAAAAAATGAAATTTTCCTTAAGGGGGCAGGGGACCTAAAAATGAGCAATTTTTAGTTCCGTGAGGCCGTTAAACACATTACCAAATTTTTTTTGATTTTATAAACATGTGAAAAACTTACTGCTTGGCAGTATTCAAGGATATATGACAAACATTGAAAAAAATAACTATATGCATCCATTGCTCCATATAGTACAATCTGAGAGCAAATAATATTACCCCCCACCCATCCAAAATCAGGCTGAAAATAAAGGAATATGCCCAATCTTCATGAAGACGCATAACACTTAAGAATCCGCCTAATGTCTTTAATTATAGAAATTTTCTATAGTAAAATGATCATAAAGTATGAAAATGCTAAACAAAGTGTCTGTCATACGTTTAGATTTTTTGCAAAATTTTATCAAAGTTTCTTACTCGTTCTGTAGCAGATGACAATCTGAAATTTACAGTTTTTCAGCCTCCTTTTGAAGAGTCAAAAATGCATACAAAGCTACCGAAGGCTAAGTTTCGCACACAAACATATAAATTTAGCTCATTTCCTACATACAAATTACAAAGAATTACATCAACAAAGAAATATAAACAATTTTCAACACCTTCAAAACACCATGTCTGTATTATCAATAAATTTCACCGGGGCCAAAGTACGAATATGTCCCCTGCCCCCTCAGATTCTTGTGTAAGTATATACATGTGTTGTGTAAACACTAAATAATCAAAATATTGCACTAGTTCTTCAATAACGTTGTTTTATTTCTGATTACCGGAAGTCAACTCATATAATGACGTCAATACAATAACATATAAAAAGGCGCGTCACGCTAAACGTGACGCTAATATTGGCGCAATAACTCAGTACATACATATGTACGTAACAACATGCTTGAACAATACCATTGCATCACGCTATTTATTTCATAATCTATGTCATAAAGTTAACGTCTTTACATCTGATAAGATCATATTTTGTTTTGTAAAAAAAAAGCAATACAAATAACACAAACATTAACGATTTTGACTGATGAAAACACGTAAAACAAAACACACTCACATTCAGTGCTGTTTAAAACTGTGAAAAACAACGCACGTTAACGGACATTCTTTTATTTGCCATAATATGTCCGCTAGACAAATTGAATGTATTTGTCTTGTACAATAGCGTATTGTTTGACATCAGGTGTTGAAAATAACTGTGAAGTCCTACAATGATTACAGTAAAAAGTACATAACATGATAGAAGGCTGCTTGCACAAACCATATTGCCTATTTTCGTGTAAGAGTATTTTTTAAGCCTGATCGGTGTACGCGAATTTATGATTTTCAGCAGTCACCTCCGCGAATTCAAAATAGCGCGAATATTTGTATAGATCCCCAAAATGGACCTTTCCGCGAAAATTTGCTTCCGCGAATTTAAATACACATACAGTATTTAAATTGTGTTGCCTTTTGCCAATAAACACAAATTTACGACAAAGCTGATTTTCTTCGCATTTTTGGGTTGTCTATTTTTGCATTATTTTGCGAAAAATTGCTTTACATTTGCAAATTAGCTTTCATGAAATTAATTAGCCACTTGCCATTGAATGATATTCAGGGCGTCAATAATTATTATGATAATTCAGGGTCTTTTATCTATTTGAAAGACCCTGTTAAATTGTAATTTTAAAATTATCGTAGAAGATTTTTAAACTGAATGTTTAAGTATTTGTTAGGACCTTAGATATTATTAGGTCTCATCGACGGTGTTAAATTCATATCGCATCTTCTAGTTTTACTTTTGGAGGAACACCTCAGATGCTCCTGTGTGCATTATTTCACGTTCGTACAGTTTTCTATCAGGTTTTCACGCAGTATATACATAGCTAATAATTCTCTGAATACCTATGAAAAAGGGACATACATCTTATTAAAGTGAATAAGGCGACCGAATACAATAATAAAATGGTTGAATAGATTGCTCAAAAATAAGTTTCTCGACAATGATAAATCTTCAAAAGTTCATGTTTTACATGTGACATTGCCATTATGGTTGACACATTGATTCTTTATTTCCCTGAAACTGAAAAATTTAAATAACATTTTGTGCAATTACCTCTTCCGCTTCCTGAACCTACCCCGCCGCGTCCACCCTCTCCTCCAATAGAAGTACTTGTTGTACTTGTTGAAGTCGTATCCGTGTTTTTAAAGGCCAATGTTCCCAACTTCTGCCCCAATATGTCGTTGTAGTAGTTGTAGTAGGTTTACATTTTTTAGGGGTGGTCACACTTCCCTTACCAGTACTTGTGGTAGAAAGTGTAGTCACTTGTATAGTCGTAAGGGCAACCGTTACACACAACAACGTACACATGTATTTTTTCCATTTCCTTAGCGTTATGTTCTAAAGTTATCACGAAATAATT